>NC_140652.1:31776047-31778547 GCF_978046115.1 Saccoglossus kowalevskii
CTAAATTTTTGGTCACGCTTTATGTCAACACCGTTGGACCGATCAGTTTCATACTTGCCACAATGGTAAAGCTGTATGAGATCTGGTGCATATCCTAAGTTCAGACACATAGGTCACATGACCAGGCCGCCATCTTGGATTAAAGGCGAAATTTTCAATGCCGAATTGCGCACCTTTCTGAGGGTCTGAGTGCTCCAATTTTTTTATGATAGTAGCAGTGCGACAAGGGCTACAAATTTCATCAAAAAAAACTTTAGCGGTCACGTGACTTTTTTTTTTAGAATTTTTTTAAATTTTGTTTTGCATCTCATTTGCATAATTTTCGACAAATTAACTAACCCTGAATAACATTGAAAGATCATATGACATAGTATTTAATTCCAAAATATTGAGTCCAGGCGATAAGCCGTTTTTTATAAGAAGATTTTAGAATGTTTTTCCATATTTTTTTGTTCTTTTACATGGTCACATGACCTCATTTTTTAGACATAATTGCAATATCTCGAGCACTGTTACAGATAGATACATGCAACCAGTGCAATATTGAAGTGATGGTACATGAAATTCTACTAACAAACAAGATGACCATATATGGTCATGTGATCTCATTAAATATGCATAAATGTAATATATTAAGCACTGCAAGAGTTAGTTACATGCAACCTGTGCAATATCGGAGGTATGGGTCAAGAGATGTGACTAACTAATGTGATGACCATATATGGTCATGTGACTTCATTAAATATGCATAATTGAATTATCTCAAGCACTGTTACAGATAGAAACATGCAACCTGTGCAAAATCGAAGCTATGGGACATGAGATGTGAGTAACTAATGTGATGACCGTATATGGTCATGTGCCGTCATTAAATATGCATAAATGTAATAACTCAAGCACTGTTACAGATAGGAACATGCAACCAGTGCAATATTGAAGCTATTGCACAACAGAAGTGACTAACACATCCGATGACCATATATGGTCATGTGACCTCATCAAATATGCATAAATGTTATATCTCAAGCACTGTTACAGATAGGAACATGCAACCAGTGCAATATTGAAGCTATTGCACAACAGAAGTGACTAACATATCCGTTGACCATATATGGTCATGTGACCTCATCAAATAAGCATAAATGTAATAACTCAAGCACTATTACAGACGGGAATATGCAACCTGTGCAATATCGAATCTATGGAACAAGAGATGTGACTAACTAATGTGATGACCATATATGGTCAGGTGACCTCATCAAATATGCACAAATGTTATATCTCAAGCACTGTTACAGATAGGAACATGCAACCAATGCAATATTGAAGTTATTGTACAACAGAGCAGAAAAAAACATCCGATGACCGAATATGGTCATGGGACATTATTACATATGCAAGATTGTAATACCTTAAGCACTGTTACAGACAGGAACATGTAACATGTTTAGTATGAAAGCCATGCAATTTCCTTTAATATATTATTGTCAATGATGCTGATTTTGGAACGCTGCTAATACGTCAGTGGGCTCGAAACCCGACATTGCTGCAACGCAGCTATATTTGTTATTATTATTATTATTATTATTATTATTATTATTATTATTATTATTATTATTATTATTATTATTATTATTATTATTATTATTATTATTATTATTATTATTATTATTATTAATAATATTATTAATAATAATAATATTTCCACATTTAAACCCCATTCATATTCTAATTAAACAGATTGTGGGAGTAACGATCCCTGTCAAAATGGAGGATCCTGCTCTGTCATTGGTGGTGCATTTTCTTGTGATTGTACAAGTACTGCCTACATCGGAACCATCTGTGATGAAGGTATTATGTTTTTTCTTTAGAGTTCTGAAATTCTTGACTGCTATGTTATATTTGTTTCAAACAATTGTGATTATACTGCATGAGATACTCAACATAGTTGTCGGTATCCAGCCAACAAATATACCGTGACATTTCTCACCAATTAGTAAATTATTGTTTGCAGATTGCTCGAATAATAATCCCTGTACAGATGTTCAAGTGTGTTCAATAACTTCTGGTGCATTTCAATGCCAAGGTAATGTTTGAATATTTTGTAAACATTCATTATTATTATTATTATTATTATTATTATTATTATTATTATTATTATTATTATTATTATTATTATTATTATTATTATTAATATTTCCACATTTAAACCCCATTCATATTGTAATTAAACAGATTGTGGGAGTAACGATCCCTGTCAAAATGGAGGATCCTGCTCTGTCATTGGTGGTGCATTTTCTTGTGATTGTACAAGTACTGCCTACATCGGAACCATCTGTGATGAAGGTATTATGTTTTTTCTTTAGAGTTCTGAAATTCTTGACTGTCATGTTATATTTGTTTCAAACAATTGTGATTATACTGCATGAGATACTCAACATAGTTATCGGTATCCAGCCAACAAATATACCGTGACATTTCTAACCAATTAGTAAATTAT
>NC_140652.1:31796047-31818547 GCF_978046115.1 Saccoglossus kowalevskii
AGATACTCAACATAGTTATCGGTATCCAGCCAACAAATATACCGTGACATTTCTAACCAATTAGTAAATTATTGTTTGCAGATTGCTCGAATAATAATCCCTGTACAGATGTTCAGGTGTGTTCGATAACTTCTGGTGCATTTCAATGCCAAGGTAATGTTTGAATATTGTGTCAACATTCATTATTATTATTATTACTATTATTATTATTATTATTATTATTATTATTATTATTATTATTATTATTATTATTATTATTATTATTATTATTATTATTATTATTATTATTATTATTATTAATTATTATTATTATTATTATTATTATTATTATTATTATTATTATTATTATTATTATTAATATTTCCACATTTAAACCCCATTCATATTCTAATTAAACAGATTGTGGGAGTAACGATCCATGTCAAAATGGAGGATCCTGCTCTGTCATTGGTGGTGCATTTTCTTGTGATTGTACAAGTACTGCCTACATTGGAACCATCTGTGATGAAGGTATTATGTTTTTTCTTTAGAGTTCTGAAATTCTTGACTGCTATGTTATATTTGTTTCAAACAATTGTGATTATACTGCATGAGATACTCAACATAGTTGTCGGTATCCAGCCAACAAATATACCGTGACATTTCTCACCAATTAGTAAATTATTGTTTGCAGATTGCTCGAATAATAATCCCTGTACAGATGGTCAAGTGTGTTCAATAACTTCTGGTGCATTTCAATGCCAAGGTAATGTTTGAATATTTTGTCAACATTCATTATTATTATTGTTATTATTATTGTTCTTATTGTTGTTGTTATTATTATTATTATTATTATTATTATTATTATTATTATTATTATTATTATTATTATTATTATTATTATTATTATTATTATATATTTCCACATTTAAACCCCATTCATATTCTAATTAAACAGATTGTGGAAGTAACGATCCCTGTCAAAATGGAGGATCCTGCTCTGTCATTGGTGGTGCATTTTCTTGTGATTGTACAAGTACTGCCTACATCGGAACCATCTGTGATGAAGGTATTATGTTTTTTCTTTAGAGTTCTGAAATTCTTGACTGTTATGTTATATTTGTTTCAAACAATTGTGATTATACTGCATGAGATACTCAACATAGTTATCGGTATCCAGCCAACAAATATACCGTGACATTTCTCACCAATTAGTAAATTATTGTTTGCAGATTGCTCGAATAATAATCCCTGTACAGATGTTCAAGTGTGTTCGATAACTTCTGGTGCATTTCAATGCCAAGGTAATGTGTGAATATTGTGTCAACATTCATTATTATTATTATTATTATTATTATTATTATTATTATTATTATTATTATTATTATTATTATTATTATTATTAATATTTCCACATTTAAACCCCATTCATATTCTAATTAAACAGATTGTGGGAGTAACGATCCATGTCAAAATGGAGGATCCTGCTCTGTCATTGGTGGTGCATTTTCTTGTGATTGTACAAGTACTGCCTACATTGGAACCATCTGTGATGAAGGTATTATGTTTTTTCTTTAGAGTTCTGAAATTCTTGACTGCTATGTTATATTTGTTTCAAACAATTGTGATTATACTGCATGAGATACTCAACATAGTTGTCGGTATCCAGCCAACAAATATACCGTGACATTTCTCACCAATTAGTAAATTATTGTTTGCAGATTGCTCGAATAATAATCCCTGTACAGATGGTCAAGTGTGTTCAATAACTTCTGGTGCATTTCAATGCCAAGGTAATGTTTGAATATTTTGTCAACATTCATTATTATTATTGTTATTATTATTGTTCTTATTGTTGTTGTTATTATTATTATTATTATTATTATTATTATTATTATTATTATTATTATTATTATTATTATTATTATTATTATTATTATTATTATTATTATATATTTCCACATTTAAACCCCATTCATATTCTAATTAAACAGATTGTGGAAGTAACGATCCCTGTCAAAATGGAGGATCCTGCTCTGTCATTGGTGGTGCATTTTCTTGTGATTGTACAAGTACTGCCTACATCGGAACCATCTGTGATGAAGGTATTATGTTTTTTCTTTAGAGTTCTGAAATTCTTGACTGTTATGTTATATTTGTTTCAAACAATTGTGATTATACTGCATGAGATACTCAACATAGTTATCGGTATCCAGCCAACAAATATACCGTGACATTTCTCACCAATTAGTAAATTATTGTTTGCAGATTGCTCGAATAATAATCCCTGTACAGATGTTCAAGTGTGTTCGATAACTTCTGGTGCATTTCAATGCCAAGGTAATGTGTGAATATTGTGTCAACATTCATTATTATTATTATTATTATTATTATTATTATTATTATTATTTCCACATTTAAACCCCATTCATATTGTAATTAAACAGATTGTGGGAGTAACGATCCCTGTCAAAATGGAGGATCCTGCTCTGTCATTGGTGGTGCATTTTCTTGTGATTGTACAAGTACTGCCTACATCGGAACCATCTGTGATGAAGGTATTATGTTTTTTCTTTAGAGTTCTGAAATTCTTGACTGTCATGTTATATTTGTTTCAAACAATTGTGATTATACTGCATGAGATACTCAACATAGTTATCAGTATCCAGCCAACAAATATACCGTGACATTTCTAACCAATTAGTAAATTATTGTTTGCAGATTGCTCGAATAATAATCCCTGTACAGATGTTCAGGTGTGTTCGATAACTTCTGGTGCATTTCAATGCCAAGGTAATGTTTGAATATTGTGTCAACATTCATTATTGTTATTATTATTATTATTATTATTATTATTATTATTATTATTATTATTATTATTATTATTATTATTATTATTATTATTATTATTATTATTATTATTATTAATATTTCCACATTTAAACCCCATTCATATTCTAATTAAACAGATTGTGGGAGTAACGATCCATGTCAAAATGGAGGATCCTGCTCTGTCATTGGTGGTGCATTTTCTTGTGATTGTACAAGTACTGCCTACATTGGAACCATCTGTGATGAAGGTATTATGTTTTTTCTTTAGAGTTCTGAAATTCTTGACTGCTATGTTATATTTGTTTCAAACAATTGTGATTATACTGCATGAGATACTCAACATAGTTGTCGGTATCCAGCCAACAAATATACCGTGACATTTCTCACCAATTAGTAAATTATTGTTTGCAGATTGCTCGAATAATAATCCCTGTACAGATGTTCAAGTGTGTTCGATAACTTCTGGTGCATTTCAATGCCAAGGTAATGTGTGAATATTGTGTCAACATTCATTATTATTATTATTATTATTATTATTATTATTATTATTTCCACATTTAAACCCCATTCATATTGTAATTAAACAGATTGTGGGAGTAACGATCCCTGTCAAAATGGAGGATCCTGCTCTGTCATTGGTGGTGCATTTTCTTGTGATTGTACAAGTACTGCCTACATCGGAACCATCTGTGATGAAGGTATTATGTTTTTTCTTTAGAGTTCTGAAATTCTTGACTGTCATGTTATATTTGTTTCAAACAATTGTGATTATACTGCATGAGATACTCAACATAGTTATCAGTATCCAGCCAACAAATATACCGTGACATTTCTAACCAATTAGTAAATTATTGTTTGCAGATTGCTCGAATAATAATCCCTGTACAGATGTTCAGGTGTGTTCGATAACTTCTGGTGCATTTCAATGCCAAGGTAATGTTTGAATATTGTGTCAACATTCATTATTGTTATTATTATTATTATTATTATTATTATTATTATTATTATTATTATTATTATTATTATTATTATTATTATTATTATTATTATTATTATTATTATTATTAATATTTCCACATTTAAACCCCATTCATATTCTAATTAAACAGATTGTGGGAGTAACGATCCATGTCAAAATGGAGGATCCTGCTCTGTCATTGGTGGTGCATTTTCTTGTGATTGTACAAGTACTGCCTACATTGGAACCATCTGTGATGAAGGTATTATGTTTTTTCTTTAGAGTTCTGAAATTCTTGACTGCTATGTTATATTTGTTTCAAACAATTGTGATTATACTGCATGAGATACTCAACATAGTTGTCGGTATCCAGCCAACAAATATACCGTGACATTTCTCACCAATTAGTAAATTATTGTTTGCAGATTGCTCGAATAATAATCCCTGTACAGATGGTCAAGTGTGTTCAATAACTTCTGGTGCATTTCAATGCCAAGGTAATGTTTGAATATTTTGTCAACATTCATTATTATTATTGTTATTATTATTGTTCTTATTGTTGTTATTATTATTATTATTATTATTATTATTATTATTATTATTATTATTATTATTATTATTATTATTATTATTATTATTATTATTATATATTTCCACATTTAAACCCCATTCATATTCTAATTAAACAGATTGTGGAAGTAACGATCCCTGTCAAAATGGAGGATCCTGCTCTGTCATTGGTGGTGCATTTTCTTGTGATTGTACAAGTACTGCCTACATCGGAACCATCTGTGATGAAGGTATTATGTTTTTTCTTTAGAGTTCTGAAATTCTTGACTGTTATGTTATATTTGTTTCAAACAATTGTGATTATACTGCATGAGATACTCAACATAGTTATCAGTATCCAGCCAACAAATATACCGTGACATTTCTAACCAATTAGTAAATTATTGTTTGCAGATTGCTCGAATAATAATCCCTGTACAGATGTTCAGGTGTGTTCGATAACTTCTGGTGCATTTCAATGCCAAGGTAATGTTTGAATATTGTGTCAACATTCATTATTATTATTATTATTATTATTATTATTATTATTATTATTATTATTATTATTATTAATAATATTTCCACATTTAAACCCCATTCATATTCTAATTAAACAGATTGTGGGAGTAACGATCCATGTCAAAATGGAGGATCCTGCTCTGTCATTGGTGGTGCATTTTCTTGTGATTGTACAAGTACTGCCTACATTGGAACCATCTGTGATGAAGGTATTATGTTTTTTCTTTAGAGTTCTGAAATTCTTGACTGCTATGTTATATTTGTTTCAAACAATTGTGATTATACTGCATGAGATACTCAACATAGTTGTCGGTATCCAGCCAACAAATATACCGTGACATTTCTCACCAATTAGTAAATTATTGTTTGCAGATTGCTCGAATAATAATCCCTGTACAGATGGTCAAGTGTGTTCAATAACTTCTGGTGCATTTCAATGCCAAGGTAATGTTTGAATATTTTGTCAACATTCATTATTATTATTGTTATTATTATTGTTCTTATTGTTGTTATTATTATTATTATTATTATTATTATTATTATTATTATTATTATTATTATTATTATTATTATTATTATTATTATTATTATTATTATATATTTCCACATTTAAACCCCATTCATATTCTAATTAAACAGATTGTGGAAGTAACGATCCCTGTCAAAATGGAGGATCCTGCTCTGTCATTGGTGGTGCATTTTCTTGTGATTGTACAAGTACTGCCTACATCGGAACCATCTGTGATGAAGGTATTATGTTTTTTCTTTAGAGTTCTGAAATTCTTGACTGTTATGTTATATTTGTTTCAAACAATTGTGATTATACTGCATGAGATACTCAACATAGTTATCGGTATCCAGCCAACAAATATACCGTGACATTTCTCACCAATTAGTAAATTATTGTTTGCAGATTGCTCGAATAATAATCCCTGTACAGATGTTCAAGTGTGTTCGATAACTTCTGGTGCATTTCAATGCCAAGGTAATGTGTGAATATTGTGTCAACATTCATTATTATTATTATTATTATTATTATTATTATTATTATTATTATTATTATTATTATTATTATTATTATTATTATTATTTCCACATAATAATATTTCCACATTTAAACCCCATTCATTTTCTAATTAAACAGATTGTGGGAGTAACGATCCCTGTCAAAATGGTGGATCCTGCTCTGTCATTGTTGGTGCATTTTCTTGTGATTGTACAAGTACTGCCTACATCGGAACCATCTGTGATGAAGGTATTATGTTTTTTCTTTAGAGTTCTGAAATTCTTGACTGCTATGTTATATTTGTTTCAAGCAATTGTGATTATACTGCATGAGATACTCAACATAGTTGTCGGTATCCAGCCAACAAATATACCGTGACATTTCTCACCAATTAGTAAATTATTGTTTGCAGATTGCTCGAATAATAATCCCTGTACAGATGTTCAAGTGTGTTCAATAACTTCTGGTGCATTTCAATGCCAAGGTAATGTTTGAATATTGTGTCAACATTCATTCTTATTATTCTTCTTATTTTTATTATTCTTATTATTATTCTTATTATTATTATTATTATTATTATTATTATTATTATTATTATTATTATTATTATTATTATTATTATTATTAATATTTCCACATTTAAACCCCATTCATATTCTAATTAAACAGATTGTGGGAGTAACGATCCCTGTCAAAATGGAGGATCCTGCTCTGTCATTGGTGGTGCATTTTCTTGTGATTGTACAAGTACTGCCTACATCGGAACCATCTGTGATGAAGGTATTATGTTTTTTCTTTAGAGTTCTGAAATTCTTGACTGCTATGTTATATTTGTTTCAAACAATTGTGATTATACTGCATGAGATACTCAACATAGTTGTCGGTATCCAGCCAACAAAAATACCGTGACATTTCTCACCAATTAGTAAATTATTGTTTGCAGATTGCTCGAATAATAATCCCTGTACAGATGTTCAAGTGTGTTCAATAACTTCTGGTGCATTTCAATGCCAAGGTAATGTTTGAATATTTTGTCAACATTCATTATTATTATTATTATTATTATTATTATTATTATTATTATTATTATTATTATTATTATTATTATTATTATTATTATTAGTATTATTATTATTATTATTATTATTATTAATAATATTTCCACATTTAAACTCCATTCATATTCTAATTAAACAGATTGTGGGAGTAACGATCCATGTCAAAATGGAGGATCCTGCTCTGTCATTGGTGGTGCATTTTCTTGTGATTGTACAAGTACTGCCTACATTGGAACCATCTGTGATGAAGGTATTATGTTTTTTCTTTAGAATTCTGAAATTCTTGACTGCTATGTTATATTTGTTTCAAACAATTGTGATTATACTGCATGAAATACTCAACATAGTTGTCGGTATCCAGCCAACAAATATACCGTGACATTTCTCACCAATTATTAAATTATTGTTTGCAGATTGCTCGAATAATAATCCCTGTACAGATGTTCAAGTGTGTTCGATAACTTCTGGTGCATTTCAATGCCAAGGTAATGTTTGAATATTTTGTCAACATTCATTATTATTATTGTTGTTATTATTATTATTATTATTATTATTATTATTATTATTATTATTATTATTATTATTATTATTATTATTATTATTATTATTATTATTATTTCCACATTTAAACCCCATTCATATTGTAATTAAACAGATTGTGGGAGTAATGATCCCTGTCAAAATGGAGGATCCTGCTCTGTCATTGGTGGTGCATTTTCTTGTGATTGTACAAGTACTGCCTACATCGGAACCATCTGTGATGAAGGTATTATGTTTTTTTCTTTAGAGTTCTGAAATTCTTGACTGTCATGTTATATTTGTTTCAAACAATTGTGATTATACTGCATGAGATACTCAACATAGTTATCGGTATCCAGCCAACAAATATACCGTGACATTTCTAACCAATTAGTAAATTATTGTTTGCAGATTGCTCGAATAATAATCCCTGTACAGATGTTCAGGTGTGTTCGATAACTTCTGGTGCATTTCAATGCCAAGGTAATGTTTGAATATTGTGTCAACATTCATTATTATTATTATTACTATTATTACTATTATTATTATTATTATTATTATTATTATTATTATTATTATTATTAATTATTATTATTATTATTATTATTATTATTATTATTAATATTTCCACATTTAAACCCCATTCATATTCTAATTAAACAGATTGTGGGAGTAACGATCCATGTCAAAATGGAGGATCCTGCTCTGTCATTGGTGGTGCATTTTCTTGTGATTGTACAAGTACTGCCTACATTGGAACCATCTGTGATGAAGGTATTATGTTTTTTCTTTAGAGTTCTGAAATTCTTGACTGCTATGTTATATTTGTTTCAAACAATTGTGATTATACTGCATGAGATACTCAACATAGTTGTCGGTATCCAGCCAACAAATATACCGTGACATTTCTCACCAATTAGTAAATTATTGTTTGCAGATTGCTCGAATAATAATCCCTGTACAGATGGTCAAGTGTGTTCAATAACTTCTGGTGCATTTCAATGCCAAGGTAATGTTTGAATATTTTGTCAACATTCATTATTATTATTGTTATTATTATTGTTCTTATTGTTGTTGTTATTATTATTATTATTATTATTATTATTATTATTATTATTATTATTATTATTATTATTATTATTATTATTATTATATATTTCCACATTTAAACCCCATTCATATTCTAATTAAACAGATTGTGGAAGTAACGATCCCTGTCAAAATGGAGGATCCTGCTCTGTCATTGGTGGTGCATTTTCTTGTGATTGTACAAGTACTGCCTACATCGGAACCATCTGTGATGAAGGTATTATGTTTTTTCTTTAGAGTTCTGAAATTCTTGACTGTTATGTTATATTTGTTTCAAAGAATTGTGATTATACTGCATGAGATACTCAACATAGTTATCGGTATCCAGCCAACAAATATACCGTGACATTTCTCACCAATTAGTAAATTATTGTTTGCAGATTGCTCGAATAATAATCCCTGTACAGATGTTCAAGTGTGTTCGATAACTTCTGGTGCATTTCAATGCCAAGGCAATGTGTGAATATTGTGTCAACATTCATTATTATTATTATTATTATTATTATTATTATTATTATTATTATTATTATTATTATTATTATTATTATTATTATTATTAATATTTCCACATTTAAACCCCATTCATATTCTAATTAAACAGATTGTGGGAGTAACGATCCATGTCAAAATGGAGGATCCTGCTCTGTCATTGGTGGTGCATTTTCTTGTGATTGTACAAGTACTGCCTACATTGGAACCATCTGTGATGAAGGTATTATGTTTTTTCTTTAGAGTTCTGAAATTCTTGACTGCTATGTTATATTTGTTTCAAACAATTGTGATTATACTGCATGAGATACTCAACATAGTTGTCGGTATCCAGCCAACAAATATACCGTGACATTTCTCACCAATTAGTAAATTATTGTTTGCAGATTGCTCGAATAATAATCCCTGTACAGATGGTCAAGTGTGTTCAATAACTTCTGGTGCATTTCAATGCCAAGGTAATGTTTGAATATTTTGTCAACATTCATTATTATTATTGTTATTATTATTGTTCTTATTGTTGTTATTATTATTATTATTATTATTATTATTATTATTATTATTATTATTATTATTATTATTATTATTATTATTATTATTATTATTATTATTATTATTATATATTTCCACATTTAAACCCCATTCATATTCTAATTAAACAGATTGTGGAAGTAACGATCCCTGTCAAAATGGAGGATCCTGCTCTGTCATTGGTGGTGCATTTTCTTGTGATTGTACAAGTACTGCCTACATCGGAACCATCTGTGATGAAGGTATTATGTTTTTTCTTTAGAGTTCTGAAATTCTTGACTGTTATGTTATATTTGTTTCAAACAATTGTGATTATACTGCATGAGATACTCAACATAGTTATCAGTATCCAGCCAACAAATATACCGTGACATTTCTAACCAATTAGTAAATTATTGTTTGCAGATTGCTCGAATAATAATCCCTGTACAGATGTTCAGGTGTGTTCGATAACTTCTGGTGCATTTCAATGCCAAGGTAATGTTTGAATATTGTGTCAACATTCATTATTATTATTATTATTATTATTATTATTATTATTATTATTATTATTATTATTATTATTATTATTAATAATATTTCCACATTTAAACCCCATTCATATTCTAATTAAACAGATTGTGGGAGTAACGATCCATGTCAAAATGGAGGATCCTGCTCTGTCATTGGTGGTGCATTTTCTTGTGATTGTACAAGTACTGCCTACATTGGAACCATCTGTGATGAAGGTATTATGTTTTTTCTTTAGAGTTCTGAAATTCTTGACTGCTATGTTATATTTGTTTCAAACAATTGTGATTATACTGCATGAGATACTCAACATAGTTGTCGGTATCCAGCCAACAAATATACCGTGACATTTCTCACCAATTAGTAAATTATTGTTTGCAGATTGCTCGAATAATAATCCCTGTACAGATGGTCAAGTGTGTTCAATAACTTCTGGTGCATTTCAATGCCAAGGTAATGTTTGAATATTTTGTCAACATTCATTATTATTATTGTTATTATTATTGTTCTTATTGTTGTTATTATTATTATTATTATTATTATTATTATTATTATTATTATTATTATTATTATTATTATTATTATTATTATTATATATTTCCACATTTAAACCCCATTCATATTCTAATTAAACAGATTGTGGAAGTAACGATCCCTGTCAAAATGGAGGATCCTGCTCTGTCATTGGTGGTGCATTTTCTTGTGATTGTACAAGTACTGCCTACATCGGAACCATCTGTGATGAAGGTATTATGTTTTTTCTTTAGAGTTCTGAAATTCTTGACTGTTATGTTATATTTGTTTCAAACAATTGTGATTATACTGCATGAGATACTCAACATAGTTATCGGTATCCAGCCAACAAATATACCGTGACATTTCTCACCAATTAGTAAATTATTGTTTGCAGATTGCTCGAATAATAATCCCTGTACAGATGTTCAAGTGTGTTCGATAACTTCTGGTGCATTTCAATGCCAAGGTAATGTGTGAATATTGTGTCAACATTCATTATTATTATTATTATTATTATTATTATTATTATTATTATTATTATTATTATTATTATTATTATTATTATTATTATTATTATTATTTCCACATAATAATATTTCCACATTTAAACCCCATTCATTTTCTAATTAAACAGATTGTGGGAGTAACGATCCCTGTCAAAATGGTGGATCCTGCTCTGTCATTGTTGGTGCATTTTCTTGTGATTGTACAAGTACTGCCTACATCGGAACCATCTGTGATGAAGGTATTATGTTTTTTCTTTAGAGTTCTGAAATTCTTGACTGCTATGTTATATTTGTTTCAAGCAATTGTGATTATACTGCATGAGATACTCAACATAGTTGTCGGTATCCAGCCAACAAATATACCGTGACATTTCTCACCAATTAGTAAATTATTGTTTGCAGATTGCTCGAATAATAATCCCTGTACAGATGTTCAAGTGTGTTCAATAACTTCTGGTGCATTTCAATGCCAAGGTAATGTTTGAATATTGTGTCAACATTCATTCTTATTATTCTTCTTATTTTTATTATTCTTATTATTATTCTTATTATTATTATTATTATTATTATTATTATTATTATTATTATTATTATTATTATTATTATTATTATTATTATTATTATTATTATTATTATTATTATTATTAATATTTCCACATTTAAACCCCATTCATATTCTAATTAAACAGATTGTGGGAGTAACGATCCCTGTCAAAATGGAGGATCCTGCTCTGTCATTGGTGGTGCATTTTCTTGTGATTGTACAAGTACTGCCTACATCGGAACCATCTGTGATGAAGGTATTATGTTTTTTCTTTAGAGTTCTGAAATTCTTGACTGCTATGTTATATTTGTTTCAAACAATTGTGATTATACTGCATGAGATACTCAACATAGTTGTCGGTATCCAGCCAACAAAAATACCGTGACATTTCTCACCAATTAGTAAATTATTGTTTGCAGATTGCTCGAATAATAATCCCTGTACAGATGTTCAAGTGTGTTCAATAACTTCTGGTGCATTTCAATGCCAAGGTAATGTTTGAATATTTTGTCAACATTCATTATTATTATTATTATTATTATTATTATTATTATTATTATTATTATTATTATTATTATTATTATTATTATTATTATTATTAGTATTATTATTATTATTATTATTATTATTAATAATATTTCCACATTTAAACTCCATTCATATTCTAATTAAACAGATTGTGGGAGTAACGATCCATGTCAAAATGGAGGATCCTGCTCTGTCATTGGTGGTGCATTTTCTTGTGATTGTACAAGTACTGCCTACATTGGAACCATCTGTGATGAAGGTATTATGTTTTTTCTTTAGAATTCTGAAATTCTTGACTGCTATGTTATATTTGTTTCAAACAATTGTGATTATACTGCATGAAATACTCAACATAGTTGTCGGTATCCAGCCAACAAATATACCGTGACATTTCTCACCAATTATTAAATTATTGTTTGCAGATTGCTCGAATAATAATCCCTGTACAGATGTTCAAGTGTGTTCGATAACTTCTGGTGCATTTCAATGCCAAGGTAATGTTTGAATATTTTGTCAACATTCATTATTATTATTGTTGTTATTATTATTATTATTATTATTATTATTATTATTATTATTATTATTATTATTATTATTATTATTATTATTATTATTATTATTATTATTATTATTATTATTATTATTATTTCCACATTTAAACCCCATTCATATTGTAATTAAACAGATTGTGGGAGTAATGATCCCTGTCAAAATGGAGGATCCTGCTCTGTCATTGGTGGTGCATTTTCTTGTGATTGTACAAGTACTGCCTACATCGGAACCATCTGTGATGAAGGTATTATGTTTTTTTCTTTAGAGTTCTGAAATTCTTGACTGTCATGTTATATTTGTTTCAAACAATTGTGATTATACTGCATGAGATACTCAACATAGTTATCGGTATCCAGCCAACAAATATACCGTGACATTTCTAACCAATTAGTAAATTATTGTTTGCAGATTGCTCGAATAATAATCCCTGTACAGATGTTCAGGTGTGTTCGATAACTTCTGGTGCATTTCAATGCCAAGGTAATGTTTGAATATTGTGTCAACATTCATTATTATTATTATTACTATTATTACTATTATTATTATTATTATTATTATTATTATTATTATTATTATTAATTATTATTATTATTATTATTATTATTATTATTAATATTTCCACATTTAAACCCCATTCATATTCTAATTAAACAGATTGTGGGAGTAACGATCCATGTCAAAATGGAGGATCCTGCTCTGTCATTGGTGGTGCATTTTCTTGTGATTGTACAAGTACTGCCTACATTGGAACCATCTGTGATGAAGGTATTATGTTTTTTCTTTAGAGTTCTGAAATTCTTGACTGCTATGTTATATTTGTTTCAAACAATTGTGATTATACTGCATGAGATACTCAACATAGTTGTCGGTATCCAGCCAACAAATATACCGTGACATTTCTCACCAATTAGTAAATTATTGTTTGCAGATTGCTCGAATAATAATCCCTGTACAGATGGTCAAGTGTGTTCAATAACTTCTGGTGCATTTCAATGCCAAGGTAATGTTTGAATATTTTGTCAACATTCATTATTATTATTGTTATTATTATTGTTCTTATTGTTGTTGTTATTATTATTATTATTATTATTATTATTATTATTATTATTATTATTATTATTATTATTATTATTATTATTATATATTTCCACATTTAAACCCCATTCATATTCTAATTAAACAGATTGTGGAAGTAACGATCCCTGTCAAAATGGAGGATCCTGCTCTGTCATTGGTGGTGCATTTTCTTGTGATTGTACAAGTACTGCCTACATCGGAACCATCTGTGATGAAGGTATTATGTTTTTTCTTTAGAGTTCTGAAATTCTTGACTGTTATGTTATATTTGTTTCAAAGAATTGTGATTATACTGCATGAGATACTCAACATAGTTATCGGTATCCAGCCAACAAATATACCGTGACATTTCTCACCAATTAGTAAATTATTGTTTGCAGATTGCTCGAATAATAATCCCTGTACAGATGTTCAAGTGTGTTCGATAACTTCTGGTGCATTTCAATGCCAAGGCAATGTGTGAATATTGTGTCAACATTCATTATTATTATTATTATTATTATTATTATTATTATTATTATTATTATTATTATTATTATTATTATTATTATTATTAATATTTCCACATTTAAACCCCATTCATATTCTAATTAAACAGATTGTGGGAGTAACGATCCATGTCAAAATGGAGGATCCTGCTCTGTCATTGGTGGTGCATTTTCTTGTGATTGTACAAGTACTGCCTACATTGGAACCATCTGTGATGAAGGTATTATGTTTTTTCTTTAGAGTTCTGAAATTCTTGACTGCTATGTTATATTTGTTTCAAACAATTGTGATTATACTGCATGAGATACTCAACATAGTTGTCGGTATCCAGCCAACAAATATACCGTGACATTTCTCACCAATTAGTAAATTATTGTTTGCAGATTGCTCGAATAATAATCCCTGTACAGATGGTCAAGTGTGTTCAATAACTTCTGGTGCATTTCAATGCCAAGGTAATGTTTGAATATTTTGTCAACATTCATTATTATTATTGTTATTATTATTGTTCTTATTGTTGTTGTTATTATTATTATTATTATTATTATTATTATTATTATTATTATTATTATTATTATTATTATTATTATTATTATTATTATATATTTCCACATTTAAACCCCATTCATATTCTAATTAAACAGATTGTGGAAGTAACGATCCCTGTCAAAATGGAGGATCCTGCTCTGTCATTGGTGGTGCATTTTCTTGTGATTGTACAAGTACTGCCTACATCGGAACCATCTGTGATGAAGGTATTATGTTTTTTCTTTAGAGTTCTGAAATTCTTGACTGTTATGTTATATTTGTTTCAAACAATTGTGATTATACTGCATGAGATACTCAACATAGTTATCGGTATCCAGCCAACAAATATACCGTGACATTTCTCACCAATTAGTAAATTATTGTTTGCAGATTGCTCGAATAATAATCCCTGTAAAGATGTTCAAGTGTGTTCGATAACTTCTGGTGCATTTCAATGCCAAGGTAATGTGTGAATATTGTGTCAACATTCATTATTATTATTATTATTATTATTATTATTATTATTATTATTTCCACATTTAAACCCCATTCATATTGTAATTAAACAGATTGTGGGAGTAACGATCCCTGTCAAAATGGAGGATCCTGCTCTGTCATTGGTGGTGCATTTTCTTGTGATTGTACAAGTACTGCCTACATCGGAACCATCTGTGATGAAGGTATTATGTTTTTTCTTTAGAGTTCTGAAATTCTTGACTGTCATGCTATATTTGTTTCAAACAATTGTGATTATACTGCATGAGATACTCAACATAGTTATCAGTATCCAGCCAACAAATATACCGTGACATTTCTAACCAATTAGTAAATTATTGTTTGCAGATTGCTCGAATAATAATCCCTGTACAGATGTTCAGGTGTGTTCGATAACTTCTGGTGCATTTCAATGCCAAGGTAATGTTTGAATATTGTGTCAACATTCATTATTGTTATTATTATTATTATTATTATTATTATTATTATTATTATTATTATTATTATTATTATTATTATTATTATTATTATTATTATTATTATTATTATTATTATTATTAATATTTCCACATTTAAACCCCATTCATATTCTAATTAAACAGATTGTGGGAGTAACGATCCATGTCAAAATGGAGGATCCTGCTCTGTCATTGGTGGTGCATTTTCTTGTGATTGTACAAGTACTGCCTACATTGGAACCATCTGTGATGAAGGTATTATGTTTTTTCTTTAGAGTTCTGAAATTCTTGACTGCTATGTTATATTTGTTTCAAACAATTGTGATTATACTGCATGAGATACTCAACATAGTTGTCGGTATCCAGCCAACAAATATACCGTGACATTTCTCACCAATTAGTAAATTATTGTTTGCAGATTGCTCGAATAATAATCCCTGTACAGATGTTCAAGTGTGTTCGATAACTTCTGGTGCATTTCAATGCCAAGGTAATGTGTGAATATTGTGTCAACATTCATTATTATTATTATTATTATTATTATTATTATTATTATTATTATTATTATTTCCACATTTAAACCCCATTCATATTGTAATTAAACAGATTGTGGGAGTAACGATCCCTGTCAAAATGGAGGATCCTGCTCTGTCATTGGTGGTGCATTTTCTTGTGATTGTACAAGTACTGCCTACATCGGAACCATCTGTGATGAAGGTATTATGTTTTTTCTTTAGAGTTCTGAAATTCTTGACTGTCATGTTATATTTGTTTCAAACAATTGTGATTATACTGCATGAGATACTCAACATAGTTATCAGTATCCAGCCAACAAATATACCGTGACATTTCTAACCAATTAGTAAATTATTGTTTGCAGATTGCTCGAATAATAATCCCTGTACAGATGTTCAGGTGTGTTCGATAACTTCTGGTGCATTTCAATGCCAAGGTAATGTTTGAATATTGTGTCAACATTCATTATTGTTATTATTATTATTATTATTATTATTATTATTATTATTATTATTATTATTATTATTATTATTAATATTTCCACATTTAAACCCCATTCATATTCTAATTAAACAGATTGTGGGAGTAACGATCCATGTCAAAATGGAGGATCCTGCTCTGTCATTGGTGGTGCATTTTCTTGTGATTGTACAAGTACTGCCTACATTGGAACCATCTGTGATGAAGGTATTATGTTTTTTCTTTAGAGTTCTGAAATTCTTGACTGCTATGTTATATTTGTTTCAAACAATTGTGATTATACTGCATGAGATACTCAACATAGTTGTCGGTATCCAGCCAACAAATATACCGTGACATTTCTCACCAATTAGTAAATTATTGTTTGCAGATTGCTCGAATAATAATCCCTGTACAGATGTTCAAGTGTGTTCGATAACTTCTGGTGCATTTCAATGCCAAGGTAATGTGTGAATATTGTGTCAACATTCATTATTATTATTATTATTATTATTATTATTATTATTATTATTATTATTATTATTATTATTATTATTATTATTATTAATATTTCCACATTTAAACCCCATTCATATTCTAATTAAACAGATTGTGGGAGTAACGATCCATGTCAAAATGGAGGATCCTGCTCTGTCATTGGTGGTGCATTTTCTTGTGATTGTACAAGTACTGCCTACATTGGAACCATCTGTGATGAAGGTATTATGTTTTTTCTTTAGAGTTCTGAAATTCTTGACTGCTATGTTATATTTGTTTCAAACAATTGTGATTATACTGCATGAGATACTCAACATAGTTGTCGGTATCCAGCCAACAAATATACCGTGACATTTCTCACCAATTAGTAAATTATTGTTTGCAGATTGCTCGAATAATAATCCCTGTACAGATGGTCAAGTGTGTTCAATAACTTCTGGTGCATTTCAATGCCAAGGTAATGTTTGAATATTTTGTCAACATTCATTATTATTATTGTTATTATTATTGTTCTTATTATTGTTATTATTATTATTATTATTATTATTATTATTATTATTATTATTATTATTATTATTATTATTATTATTATTATTATTATTATTATTATATATTTCCACATTTAAACCCCATTCATATTCTAATTAAACAGATTGTGGAAGTAACGATCCCTGTCAAAATGGAGGATCCTGCTCTGTCATTGGTGGTGCATTTTCTTGTGATTGTACAAGTACTGCCTACATCGGAACCATCTGTGATGAAGGTATTATGTTTTTTCTTTAGAGTTCTGAAATTCTTGACTGTTATGTTATATTTGTTTCAAACAATTGTGATTATACTGCATGAGATACTCAACATAGTTATCAGTATCCAGCCAACAAATATACCGTGACATTTCTAACCAATTAGTAAATTATTGTTTGCAGATTGCTCGAATAATAATCCCTGTACAGATGTTCAGGTGTGTTCGATAACTTCTGGTGCATTTCAATGCCAAGGTAATGTTTGAATATTGTGTCAACATTCATTATTATTATTATTATTATTATTATTATTATTATTATTATTATTATTATTATTATTATTATTATTAATAATATTTCCACATTTAAACCCCATTCATATTCTAATTAAACAGATTGTGGGAGTAACGATCCATGTCAAAATGGAGGATCCTGCTCTGTCATTGGTGGTGCATTTTCTTGTGATTGTACAAGTACTGCCTACATTGGAACCATCTGTGATGAAGGTATTATGTTTTTTCTTTAGAGTTCTGAAATTCTTGACTGCTATGTTATATTTGTTTCAAACAATTGTGATTATACTGCATGAGATACTCAACATAGTTGTCGGTATCCAGCCAACAAATATACCGTGACATTTCTCACCAATTAGTAAATTATTGTTTGCAGATTGCTCGAATAATAATCCCTGTACAGATGGTCAAGTGTGTTCAATAACTTCTGGTGCATTTCAATGCCAAGGTAATGTTTGAATATTTTGTCAACATTCATTATTATTATTGTTATTATTATTGTTCTTATTGTTGTTATTATTATTATTATTATTATTATTATTATTATTATTATTATTATTATTATTATTATTATTATTATATAT
The DNA here is from genome assembly GCF_978046115.1 of Saccoglossus kowalevskii. Lineage (NCBI taxonomy): Eukaryota > Metazoa > Hemichordata > Enteropneusta > Harrimaniidae > Saccoglossus > Saccoglossus kowalevskii. Next base: position 31,814,873 of record NC_140652.1, read on the forward strand.
TTCCACATTTAAACCCCATTCATATTCTAATTAAACAGATTGTGGAAGTAACGATCCCTGTCAAAATGGAGGATCCTGCTCTGTCATTGGTGGTGCATTTTCTTGTGATTGTACAAGTACTGCCTACATCGGAACCATCTGTGATGAAGGTATTATGTTTTTTCTTTAGAGTTCTGAAATTCTTGACTGTTATGTTATATTTGTTTCAAACAATTGTGATTATACTGCATGAGATACTCAACATAGTTATCGGTATCCAGCCAACAAATATACCGTGACATTTCTCACCAATTAGTAAATTATTGTTTGCAGATTGCTCGAATAATAATCCCTGTACAGATGTTCAAGTGTGTTCAATAACTTCTGGTGCATTTCAATGCCAAGGTAATGTTTGAATATTGTGTCAACATTCATTCTTATTATTCTTCTTATTTTTATTATTCTTATTATTATTCTTATTATTATTATTATTATTATTATTATTATTATTATTATTATTATTATTATTATTATTATTATTATTATTATTATTATTATTATTAATATTTCCACATTTAAACCCCATTCATATTCTAATTAAACAGATTGTGGGAGTAACGATCCCTGTCAAAATGGAGGATCCTGCTCTGTCATTGGTGGTGCATTTTCTTGTGATTGTACAAGTACTGCCTACATCGGAACCATCTGTGATGAAGGTATTATGTTTTTTCTTTAGAGTTCTGAAATTCTTGACTGCTATGTTATATTTGTTTCAAACAATTGTGATTATACTGCATGAGATACTCAACATAGTTGTCGGTATCCAGCCAACAAAAATACCGTGACATTTCTCACCAATTAGTAAATTATTGTTTGCAGATTGCTCGAATAATAATCCCTGTACAGATGTTCAAGTGTGTTCAATAACTTCTGGTGCATTTCAATGCCAAGGTAATGTTTGAATATTTTGTCAACATTCATTATTATTATTATTATTATTATTATTATTATTATTATTATTATTATTATTATTATTAGTATTATTATTATTATTATTATTAATAATATTTCCACATTTAAACTCCATTCATATTCTAATTAAACAGATTGTGGGAGTAACGATCCATGTCAAAATGGAGGATCCTGCTCTGTCATTGGTGGTGCATTTTCTTGTGATTGTACAAGTACTGCCTACATTGGAACCATCTGTGATGAAGGTATTATGTTTTTTCTTTAGAATTCTGAAATTCTTGACTGCTATGTTATATTTGTTTCAAACAATTGTGATTATACTGCATGAAATACTCAACATAGTTGTCGGTATCCAGCCAACAAATATACCGTGACATTTCTCACCAATTATTAAATTATTGTTTGCAGATTGCTCGAATAATAATCCCTGTACAGATGTTCAAGTGTGTTCGATAACTTCTGGTGCATTTCAATGCCAAGGTAATGTTTGAATATTTTGTCAACATTCATTATTATTATTGTTGTTATTATTATTATTATTATTATTATTATTATTATTATTATTATTATTATTATTATTATTATTATTATTATTATTATTATTATTATTATTATTATTATTATTTCCACATTTAAACCCCATTCATATTGTAATTAAACAGATTGTGGGAGTAATGATCCCTGTCAAAATGGAGGATCCTGCTCTGTCATTGGTGGTGCATTTTCTTGTGATTGTACAAGTACTGCCTACATCGGAACCATCTGTGATGAAGGTATTATGTTTTTTTCTTTAGAGTTCTGAAATTCTTGACTGTCATGTTATATTTGTTTCAAACAATTGTGATTATACTGCATGAGATACTCAACATAGTTATCGGTATCCAGCCAACAAATATACCGTGACATTTCTAACCAATTAGTAAATTATTGTTTGCAGATTGCTCGAATAATAATCCCTGTACAGATGTTCAGGTGTGTTCGATAACTTCTGGTGCATTTCAATGCCAAGGTAATGTTTGAATATTGTGTCAACATTCATTATTATTATTATTACTATTATTATTATTATTATTATTATTATTATTATTATTATTATTATTATTATTATTAATTATTATTATTATTATTATTATTATTATTATTATTATTATTATTATTATTATTATTATTATTAATATTTCCACATTTAAACCCCATTCATATTCTAATTAAACAGATTGTGGGAGTAACGATCCATGTCAAAATGGAGGATCCTGCTCTGTCATTGGTGGTGCATTTTCTTGTGATTGTACAAGTACTGCCTACATTGGAACCATCTGTGATGAAGGTATTATGTTTTTTCTTTAGAGTTCTGAAATTCTTGACTGCTATGTTATATTTGTTTCAAACAATTGTGATTATACTGCATGAGATACTCAACATAGTTGTCGGTATCCAGCCAACAAATATACCGTGACATTTCTCACCAATTAGTAAATTATTGTTTGCAGATTGCTCGAATAATAATCCCTGTACAGATGGTCAAGTGTGTTCAATAACTTCTGGTGCATTTCAATGCCAAGGTAATGTTTGAATATTTTGTCAACATTCATTATTAGGCTTTCAAGTCCCTTCAGGCTTGAAAGCCTATTGTTTTTGTTATGTTTATTATTATTATTATTATTATTATTATTATTATTATTATTATTATTATTATTATTATTATTATTCTTCCGCCAAGTTCAAACGACTTCTTCTCTGAAACGGCTGGACCGTTTTGCCTGAAAATTTGTATATACCTTCTACATGTCATGCCATTAAAAGTGACTGAAACAGATTTTCGATTAGTCACGTGGTTCGGCCGCCATCTTGGAACTCATTAAATATGCATGTCTCTTGTATCTCAAAAACTATTGCATGTACAAACATGGAACTAATGGTATATTGAAGGCAACGGACAAGAGAATTGGCCAAAATATTCGTTGACCATATATGGTCATAGAACTCATTTAATATGCATGTCTCTAATATCTCAAGCGCTATTCCATGTACAAACATGGAACAAACACTATATTGAAGACAATTGAAAAGAGAATTGGCCAACATATCCGTTGACCATATAAGGTCATATACCTCATTAAATATGCATACCTATAATATCTCAGGCACTATTTCACATACAGACATGGAACCATTGCTATATTGAAGGCTTTGGACAAGAGAAATTGTCAACATCTTCAATGACCATATATGGTCATATAACTCATTAAATATGCATGTCTCCAATATCTCAAGCACTAATGCATATATAAACATGGTACCAATGCTATTTTGAAGGCACTGGGAAAGGAAATTGGCCAACATATCCGTTGACCATATATGGTCATAGAACTCATTTAATATGCATGTCTCTAATATTGCAAGCAGTATTGAAGTTAGAGACATGGAAATAGCGCTATAATGAAGGCATTGGGCCAGAACGTCGTGTAAGCTACACTTATATACATTGCACAAATCAAATCTTCAAACTTTTTTTTCCAAATTTAATGGTGTTATGGCCGTTTTTTCTTGAAAGCCGTTAATAGCTGCTCTGCAGCTATATTTATTATTGTTATTATTATTGTTCTTATTGTTGTTGTTATTATTATTATTATTATTATTATTATTATTATTATTATTATTATTATTATTATTATTATTATTATTATTATTATTATTATTATTATTATTATTATTATATATTTC
>NC_140652.1:31826047-31828547 GCF_978046115.1 Saccoglossus kowalevskii
GCTCGAATAATAATCCCTGTACAGATGTTCAAGTGTGTTCGATAACTTCTGGTGCATTTCAATGCCAAGGTAATGTGTGAATATTGTGTCAACATTCATTATTATTATTATTATTATTATTATTATTATTATTATTATTATTATTATTATTATTATTATTATTATTATTATTATTATTATTAATAATAATAATATTTCCACATTTAAACCCCATTCATATTATAATTAAACAGATTGTGGAAGTAACGATCCCTGTCAAAATGGAGGATCCTGCTCTGTCATTGGTGGTGCATTTTCTTGTGATTGTACAAGTACTGCCTACATCGGAACCATCTGTGATGAAGGTATTATGTTTTTTGTTTAGAGTTCTGAAATTCTTGACTGTTATGTTATATTTGTTTCAAACAATTGTGATTATACTGCATGAGATACTCAACATAGTTATCGGTATCCATACAACAAATATACCGTGACATTTCTCACCAATTAGTAAATTATTGTTTGCAGATTGCTCGAATAATAATCCCTGTACAGATGTTCAAGTGTGTTTGATAACTTCTGGTGCATTTCAATGCCAAGGTAATGTTTGAATATTTTGTCAACATTCATTATTATTATTATTATTATTATTATTATTATTATTATTATTATTATTATTATTATTATTATTATTATTATTATTATTATTATTATTATTAATATTTCCACATTTAAACCCCATTCATATTCTAATTAAACAGATTGTGGGAGTAACGATCCATGTCAAAATGGAGGATCCTGCTCTGTCATTGGTGGTGCATTTTCTTGTGATTGTACAAGTACTGCCTACATTGGAACCATCTGTGATGAAGGTATTATGTTTTTTCTTTAGAGTTCTGAAATTCTTGACTGCTATGTTATATTTGTTTCAAACAATTGTGATTATACTGCATGAGATACTCAACATAGTTGTCGGTATCCAGCCAAGAAATATACCGTGACATTTCTCACCAATTAGTAAATTATTGTTTGCAGATTGCTCGAATAATAATCCCTGTACAGATGTTCAAGTGTGTTCGATAACTTCTGGTGCATTTCAATGCCAAGGTAATGTTTGAATATTTTGTCAACATTCATTATTATTATTGTTATTATTATTATTATTATTATTATTATTATTATTATTATTATTATTATTATTATTATTATTATTATTATTATTATTATTATTATTATTATTATTATTATTTCCACATTTAAACCCCATTCATATTGTAATTAAACAGATTGTGGGAGTAACGATCCCTGTCAAAATGGAGGATCCTGCTCTGTCATTGGTGGTGCATTTTCTTGTGATTGTACAAGTACTGCCTACATCGGAACCATCTGTGATGAAGGTATTATGTTTTTTCTTTAGAGTTCTGAAATTCTTGACTGTTATGTTATATTTGTTTCAAACAATTGTGATTATACTGCATGAGATACTCAACATAGTTATCGGTATCCAGACAACAAATATACCGTGACATTTCTCAGCAATTATTAAATTATTGTTTGCAGATTGCTCGAATAATAATCCCTGTACAGATGTTCAAGTGTGTTCGATAACTTCTGGTGCATTTCAATGCCAAGGTAATGTTTGAATATTTTGTAAACATTCATTATTATTATTATTATTATTATTATTATTATTATTATTATTATTATTATTATTATTATTAATATTAATAATATTTCCACATTTAAACCCCATTCATATTCTAATTAAACAGATTGTGGAAGTAACGATCCCTGTCAAAATGGAGGATCCTGCTCTGTCATTGGTGGTGCATTTTCTTGTGATTGTACAAGTACTGCCTACATCGGAACCATCTGTGATGAAGGTATTATGTTTTTTCTTTAGAGTTCTGAAATTCTTGACTGTTATGTTATATTTGTTTCAAACAATTGTGATTATACTGCATGAGATACTCAACATAGTTATCGGTATCCAGCCAACAAATATACCGTGACATTTCTCACCAATTAGTAAATTATTGTTTGCAGATTGCTCGAATAATAATCCCTGTACAGATGTTCAAGTGTGTTCGATAACTTCTGGTGCATTTCAATGCCAAGGTAATGTGTGAATATTGTGTCAACATTCATTATTATTATTATTATTATTATTATTATTATTATTATTATTATTATTATTATTATTATTATTATTATTATTATTATTATTATTATTATTATTATTCACATTTAAACCCCATTCATATTCTAATTAAACAGATTGTGGGAGTAACGATCCCTGTCAAAATGGAGGATCCTGCTCTGTCATTGGTGGTGCATTTTCTTGTGATTGTACAAGTACTGCCTACATCGGAACCATCTGTGATGAAGGTATTATGTTTTTTCTTTACAGTTCTGAAATTCTTGACTGTTATGTTATATTTGTTTCAAACAATTGTGATTATACTGCATGAGATACTCAACATAGTTATCGGTATCCATACAACAAATATACCGTGACATT
>NC_140652.1:31838547-31841047 GCF_978046115.1 Saccoglossus kowalevskii
GACTGTTATGTTATATTTGTTTCAAACAATTGTGATTATACTGCATGAGATACTCAACATAGTTATCGGTATCCAGACAACAAATATACCGTGACATTTCTCAGCAATTAGTAAATTATTGTTTGCAGATTGCTCGAATAATAATCCCTGTACAGATGTTCAAGTGTGTTCGATAACTTCTGGTGCATTTCAATGCCAAGGTAATGTTTGAATATTTTGTAAACATTCATTATTATTATTATTATTATTATTATTATTATTATTATTATTATTATTATTATTATTATTTCCACATTTAAACCCCATTCATATTGTAATTAAACAGATTGTGGGAGTAACGATCCCTGTCAAAATGGAGGATCCTGCTCTGTCATTGGTGGTGCATTTTCTTGTGATTGTACAAGTACTGCCTACATCGGAACCATCTGTGATGAAGGTATTATGTTTTTTCTTTACAGTTCTGAAATTCTTGACTGTTATGTTATATTTGTTTCAAACAATTGTGATTATACTGCATGAGATACTCAACATAGTTATCGGTATCCATACAACAAATATACCGTGACATTTCTCACCAATTAGTAAATTATTGTTTGCAGATTGCTCGAATAATAATCCCTGTACAGATGTTCAAGTGTGTTTGATAACTTCTGGTGCATTTCAATGCCAAGGTAATGTGTGAATATTGTGTCAACATTCATTATTATTATTATTATTATTATTATTATTATTATTATTATTATTATTATTATTATTATTATTATTATTAATAATAATAATATTTCCACATTTAAACCCCATTCATATTATAATTAAACAGATTGTGGAAGTAACGATCCCTGTCAAAATGGAGGATCCTGCTCTGTCATTGGTGGTGCATTTTCTTGTGATTGTACAAGTACTGCCTACATCGGAACCATCTGTGATGAAGGTATTATGTTTTTTCTTTAGAGTTCTGAAATTCTTGACTGTTATGTTATATTTGTTTCAAACAATTGTGATTATACTGCATGAGATACTCAACATAGTTATCGGTATCCATACAACAAATATACCGTGACATTTCTCACCAATTAGTAAATTATTGTTTGCAGATTGCTCGAATAATAATCCCTGTACAGATGTTCAAGTGTGTTTGATAACTTCTGGTGCATTTCAATGCCAAGGTAATGTTTGAATATTTTGTCAACATTCATTATTATTATTATTATAATTATTATTATTATTATTATTATTATTATTATTATTATTATTATTATTATTATTATTATTAATATTTCCACATTTAAACCCCATTCATATTCTAATTAAACAGATTGTGGGAGTAACGATCCATGTCAAAATGGAGGATCCTGCTCTGTCATTGGTGGTGCATTTTCTTGTGATTGTACAAGTACTGCCTACATCGGAACCATCTGTGATGAAGGTATTATGTTTTTTCTTTACAGTTCTGAAATTCTTGACTGTTATGTTATATTTGTTTCAAACAATTGTGATTATACTGCATGAGATACTCAACATAGTTATCGGTATCCATACAACAAATATACCGTGACATTTCTCACCAATTAGTAAATTATTGTTTGCAGATTGCTCGAATAATAATCCCTGTACAGATGTTCAAGTGTGTTTGATAACTTCTGGTGCATTTCAATGCCAAGGTAATGTTTGAATATTTTGTCAACATTCATTATTATTATTGTTATTATTATTATTATTATTATTATTATTATTATTATTATTATTATTATTATTATTATTATTATTAATATTTCCACATTTAAACCCCATTCATATTCTAATTAAACAGATTGTGGGAGTAACGATCCATGTCAAAATGGAGGATCCTGCTCTGTCATTGGTGGTGCATTTTCTTGTGATTGTACAAGTACTGCCTACATCGGAACCATCTGTGATGAAGGTATTATGTTTTTTCTTTAGAGTTCTGAAATTCTTGACTGCTATGTTATATTTGTTTCAAACAATTGTGATTATACTGCATGAGATACTCAACATAGTTGTCGGTATCCAGCCAACAAATATACCGTGACATTTCTCAGCAATTATTAAATTATTGTTTGCAGATTGCTCGAATAATAATCCCTGTACAGATGTTCAAGTGTGTTCGATAACTTCTGGTGCATTTCAATGCCAAGGTAATGTTTGAATATTTTGTAAACATTCATTATTATTATTATTATTATTATTATTATTATTATTATTATTATTATTATTATTATTATTATTATTATTATTATTATTATTAATATTATTATTAATATTAATATTATTATTAATATTAATAACATTTCCACATTTAAACCCCATTCATATTCTAATTAAACAGATTGTGGAAGTAACGATCCCTGTCAAAATGGAGGATCCTGCTCTGTCATTGGTGGTGCATTTTCTTGTGATTGTACAAGTACTGCCTACATCGGAACCATCTGTGATGAAGGTATTATGTTTTTTCTTTAGAGTTCTGAAATTCTTGACTGTT
>NC_140652.1:31846047-31851047 GCF_978046115.1 Saccoglossus kowalevskii
AATTAAACAGATTGTGGGAGTAACGATCCATGTCAAAATGGAGGATCCTGCTCTGTCATTGGTGGTGCATTTTCTTGTGATTGTACAAGTACTGCCTACATTGGAACCATCTGTGATGAAGGTATTATGTTTTTTCTTTAGAGTTCTGAAATTCTTGACTGCTATGTTATATTTGTTTCAAACAATTGTGATTATACTGCATGAGATACTCAACATAGTTATCGGTATCCAGACAACAAATATACCGTGACATTTCTCACCAATTATTAAATTATTGTTTGCAGATTGCTCGAATAATAATCCCTGTACAGATGTTCAAGTGTGTTCGATAACTTCTGGTGCATTTCAATGCCAAGGTAATGTTTGAATATTTTGTCAACATTCATTATTATTATTATTATTATTATTATTATTATTATTATTATTATTATTATTATTATTATTATTATTATTATTATTATTATTATTATTATTATTATTAATATTAATAATATTTCCACATTTAAACCCCATTCATATTCTAATTAAACAGATTGTGGAAGTAAGATCCCTGTCAAAATGGAGGATCCTGCTCTGTCATTGGTGGTGCATTTTCTTGTGATTGTACAAGTACTGCCTACATCGGAACCATCTGTGATGAAGGTGTTATGTTTTTTCTTTAGAGTTCTGAAATTCTTGACTGTTATGTTATATTTGTTTCAAACAATTGTGATTATACTGCATGAGATACTCAACATAGTTATCGGTATCCAGACAACAAATATACCGTGACATTTCTCACCAATTATTAAATTATTGTTTGCAGATTGCTCGAATAATAATCCCTGTACAGATGTTCAAGTGTGTTCGATAACTTCTGGTGCATTTCAATGCCAAGGTAATGTTTGAATATTTTGTCAACATTCATTATTATTATTGTTATTATTGTTATTATTATTGTTATTATTATTATTATTATTATTATTATTATTATTATTATTATTATTATTATTATTATTATTATTATTATTATTATTATTATTATTATTATTATTATTTCCACATTTAAACCCCATTCATATTCTAATTAAACAGATTGTGGGAGTAACGATCCCTGTCAAAATGGAGGATCCTGCTCTGTCATTGGTGGTGCATTTTCTTGTGATTGTACAAGTACTGCCTACATCGGAACCATCTGTGATGAAGGTGTTATGTTTTTTCTTTAGAGTTCTGAAATTCTTGACTGTTATGTTATATTTGTTTCAAACAATTGTGATTATACTGCATGAGATACTCAACATAGTTATCGGTATCCAGCCAACAAATATACCGTGACATTTCTCACCAATTAGTAAATTATTGTTTGCAGATTGCTCGAATAATAATCCCTGTACAGATGTTCAAGTATGTTCGATAACTTCTGGTGCATTTCAATGCCAAGGTAATGTTTGAATATTGTGTCAACATTCATTATTATTATTATTATTATTATTATTATTATTATTATTATTATTATTATTATTATTATTATTATTATTATTATTATTATTATTAATATTAATAATATTTCCACATTTAAACCCCATTCATATTCTAATTAAACAGATTGTGGAAGTAACGATCCCTGTCAAAATGGAGGATCCTGCTCTGTCATTGGTGGTGCATTTTCTTGTGATTGTACAAGTACTGCCTACATCGGAACCATCTGTGATGAAGGTATTATGTTTTTTCTTTAGAGTTCTGAAATTCTTGACTGTTATGTTATATTTGTTTCAAACAATTGTGATTATACTGCATGAGATACTCAACATAGTTATCGGTATCCAGCCAACAAATATACCGTGACATTTCTCACCAATTAGTAAATTATTGTTTGCAGATTGCTCGAATAATAATCCCTGTACAGATGTTCAAGTATGTTCGATAACTTCTGGTGCATTTCAATGCCAAGGTAATGTTTGAATATTGTGTCAACATTCATTATTATTATTATTATTATTATTATTATTATTATTATTATTATTATTATTATTATTATTATTATTATTATTATTAATAATAATATTTCCACATTTAAACCCCATTCATATTGTAATTAAACAGATTGTGGGAGTAACGATCCCTGTCAAAATGGAGGATCCTGCTCTGTCATTGGTGGTGCATTTTCTTGTGATTGTACAAGTACTGCCTACATCGGAACCATCTGTGATGAAGGTATTATGTTTTTTCTTTAGAGTTCTGAAATTCTTGACTGTCATGTTATATTTGTTTCAAACAATTGTGATTATACTGCATGAGATACTCAACATAGTTATCGGTATCCAGCCAACAAATATACCGTGACATTTCTAACCAATTAGTAAATTATTGTTTGCAGATTGCTCGAATAATAATCCCTGTACAGATGTTCAGGTGTGTTCGATAACTTCTGGTGCATTTCAATGCCAAGGTAATGTTTGAATATTGTGCCAACATTCATTATTATTATTATTATTATTATTATTATTATTATTATTATTATTATTATTATTATTATTATTATTATTATTATTATTATTAATAATATTTCCACATTTAAACCCCATTCATATTGTAATTAAACAGATTGTGGGAGTAACGATCCCTGTCAAAATGGAGGATCCTGCTCTGTCATTGGTGGTGCATTTTCTTGTGATTGTACAAGTACTGCCTACATCGGAACCATCTGTGATGAAGGTATTATGTTTTTTCTTTAGAGTTCTGAAATTCTTGACTGTCATGTTATATTTGTTTCAAACAATTGTGATTATACTGCATGAGATACTCAACATAGTTATCGGTATCCAGCCAACAAATATACCGTGACATTTCTAACCAATTAGTAAATTATTGTTTGCAGATTGCTCGAATAATAATCCCTGTACAGATGTTCAGGTGTGTTCGATAACTTCTGGTGCATTTCAATGCCAAGGTAATGTTTGAATATTGTGTCAACATTCATTATTATTATTATTATTATTATTATTATTATTATTATTATTATTATTATTATTATTATTATTATTATTATTATTATTATTAATATTTCCACATTTAAACCCCATTCATATTCTAATTAAACAGATTGTGGGAGTAACGATCCATGTCAAAATGGAGGATCCTGCTCTGTCATTGGTGGTGCATTTTCTTGTGATTGTACAAGTACTGCCTACATTGGAACCATCTGTGATGAAGGTATTATGTTTTTTCTTTAGAGTTCTGAAATTCTTGACTGCTATGTTATATTTGTTTCAAACAATTGTGATTATACTGCATGAGATACTCAACATAGTTATCGGTATCCAGACAACAAATATACCGTGACATTTCTCACCAATTATTAAATTATTGTTTGCAGATTGCTCGAATAATAATCCCTGTACAGATGTTCAAGTGTGTTCGATAACTTCTGGTGCATTTCAATGCCAAGGTAATGTTTGAATATTTTGTCAACATTCATTATTATTATTGTTATTATTGTTATTATTATTGTTATTATTATTATTATTATTATTATTATTATTATTATTATTATTATTATTATTATTATTATTATTATTATTATTATTATTATTTCCACATTTAAACCCCATTCATATTCTAATTAAACAGATTGTGGGAGTAACGATCCCTGTCAAAATGGAGGATCCTGCTCTGTCATTGGTGGTGCATTTTCTTGTGATTGTACAAGTACTGCCTACATCGGAACCATCTGTGATGAAGGTGTTATGTTTTTTCTTTAGAGTTCTGAAATTCTTGACTGTTATGTTATATTTGTTTCAAACAATTGTGATTATACTGCATGAGATACTCAACATAGTTATCGGTATCCAGACAACAAATATACCGTGACATTTCTCACCAATTATTAAATTATTGTTTGCAGATTGCTCGAATAATAATCCCTGTACAGATGTTCAAGTGTGTTCGATAACTTCTGGTGCATTTCAATGCCAAGGTAATGTTTGAATATTTTGTCAACATTCATTATTATTATTGTTATTATTGTTATTATTGTTATTATTATTGTTATTATTATTATTATTATTATTATTATTATTATTATTATTATTATTATTATTATTATTATTATTTCCACATTTAAACCCCATTCATATTCTAATTAAACAGATTGTGGGAGTAACGATCCCTGTCAAAATGGAGGATCCTGCTCTGTCATTGGTGGTGCATTTTCTTGTGATTGTACAAGTACTGCCTACATCGGAACCATCTGTGATGAAGGTGTTATGTTTTTTCTTTAGAGTTCTGAAATTCTTGACTGTTATGTTATATTTGTTTCAAACAATTGTGATTATACTGCATGAGATACTCAACATAGTTATCGGTATCCAGACAACAAATATACCGTGACATTTCTCACCAATTATTAAATTATTGTTTGCAGATTGCTCGAATAATAATCCCTGTACAGATGTTCAAGTGTGTTCGATAACTTCTGGTGCATTTCAATGCCAAGGTAATGTTTGAATATTTTGTAAACATTCATTATTATTATTATTATTATTATTATTATTATTATTATTATTATTATTATTATTATTATTATTATTATTATTATTAATATTATTATTATTATTATTATTATTATTAATATTAATAATATTTCCACATTTAAACCCCATTCATATTCTAATTAAACAGATTGTGGAAGTAACGATCCCTGTCAAAATGGAGGATCCTGCTCTGTCATTGGTGGTGCATTTTCTTGTGATTGTACAAGTACTGCCTACATCGGAACCATCTGTGATGAAGGTGTTATGTTTTTTCTTTAGAGTTCTGAAATTCTTGACTGTTATGTTATATTTGTTTCAAACAATTGTGATTATACTGCATGAGATACTCAACATAGTTATCGGTATCCAGACAACAAATATACCGTGACATTTCTCACCAATTATTAAATTATTGTTTGCAGATTGCTCGAATAATAATCCCTGTACAGATGTTCAAGTGTGTTCGATAACTTCTAGTGCATTTCAATG
>NC_140652.1:31866047-31878547 GCF_978046115.1 Saccoglossus kowalevskii
AGATTGCTCGAATAATAATCCCTGTACAGATGTTCAAGTGTGTTCGATAACTTCTGGTGCATTTCAATGCCAAGGTAATGTTTGAATATTTTGTCAACATTCATTATTATTATTATTATTATTATTATTATTATTATTATTATTATTATTAATATTTCCACATTTAAACCCCATTCATATTCTAATTAAACAGATTGTGGGAGTAACGATCCCTGTCAAAATGGAGGATCCTGCTCTGTCATTGGTGGTGCATTTTCTTGTGATTGTACAAGTACTGCCTACATCGGAACCATCTGTGATGAAGGTATTATGTTTTTTCTTTAGAGTTCTGAAATTCTTGACTGTTATGTTATATTTGTTTCAAACAATTGTGATTATACTGCATGAGAGACTCAACATAGTTATCGGTATCCAGACAACAAATATACCGTGACATTTCTCACCAATTATTAAATTATTGTTTGCAGATTGCTCGAATAATAATCCCTGTACAGATGTTCAAGTGTGTTCGACAACTTCTGGTGCATTTCAATGCCAAGGTAATGTTTGAATATTTTGTAAACATTCATTATTATTATTATTATTATTATTATTATTATTATTATTATTATTATTATTATTATTATTATTATTATTATTATTATTATTATTATTATTGTTATTATTATTGTTTTTAATATTATTATTATTATTAATATTAATAATATTTCCACATTTAAACCCCATTCATATTCTAATTAAACAGATTGTGGAAGTAACGATCCCTGTCAAAATGGAGGATCCTGCTCTGTCATTGGTGGTGCATTTTCTTGTGATTGTACCAGTACTGCCTACATCGGAACCATCTGTGATGAAGGTATTATGTTTTTTCTTTAGAGTTCTGAAATTCTTGACTGTTATGTTATATTTGTTTCAAACAATTGTGATTATACTGCATGAGATACTCAACATAGTTATCGGTATCCAGACAACAAATATACCGTGACATTTCTCACCAATTATTAAATTATTGTTTGCAGATTGCTCGAATAATAATCCCTGTACAGATGTTCAAGTGTGTTCGATAACTTCTGGTGCATTTCAATGCCAAGGTAATGTTCGAATATTTTGTAAACATTCATTATTATTATTATTATTATTATTATTATTATTATTATTATTATTATTATTATTATTATTATTATTATTATTATTATTTCCACATTTAAACCCCATTCATATTCTAATTAAACAGATTGTGGAAGTAACGATCCCTGTCAAAATGGAGGATCCTGCTCTGTCATTGGTGGTGCATTTTCTTGTGATTGTACAAGTACTGCCTACATCGGAACCATCTGTGATGAAGGTATTATGATATTTCTTTAGAGTTCTGAAATTCTTGACTGTTATGTTATATTTGTTTCAAACAATTGTGATTATACTGCATGAGATACTCAACATAGTTATCGGTATCCAGCCAACAAATATACCGTGACATTTCTCACCAATTAGTAAATTATTGTTTGCAGATTGCTCGAATAATAATCCCTGTACAGATGTTCAAGTGTGTTCGATAACTTCTGGTGCATTTCAATGCCAAGGTAATGTGTGAATATTGTGTCAACATTCATTATTATTATTATTATTATTATTATTATTATTATTATTATTATTATTATTATTATTATTATTATTATTATTATTATTATTATTATTATTATTATTGTTATTATTATTGTTATTAATATTTCCACATTTAAACCCCATTCATATTCTAATTAAACAGATTGTGGGAGTAACGATCCCTGTCAAAATGGAGGATCCTGCTCTGTCATTGGTGGTGCATTTTCTTGTGATTGTACAAGTACTGCCTACATCGGAACCATCTGTGATGAAGGTATTATGTTTTTTCTTTAGAGTTCTGAAATTCTTGACTGTTATGTTATATTTGTTTCAAACAATTGTGATTATACTGCATGAGATACTCAACATAGTTATCGGTATCCAGACAACAAATATACCGTGACATTTCTCACCAATTATTAAATTATTGTTTGCAGATTGCTCGAATAATAATCCCTGTACAGATGTTCAAGTGTGTTCGATAACTTCTGGTGCATTTCAATGCCAAGGTAATGTTTGAATATTTTGTAAACATTCATTATTATTATTATTATTATTATTATTATTATTATTATTATTATTATTATTATTATTATTATTATTATTATTATTAATATTAATAATATTTCCACATTTAAACCCCATTCATATTCTAATTAAACAGATTGTGGAAGTAACGATCCCTGTCAAAATGGAGGATCCTGCTCTGTCATTGGTGGTGCATTTTCTTGTGATTGTACAAGTACTGCCTACATCGGAACCATCTGTGATGAAGGTATTATGTTTTTTCTTTAGAGTTCTGAAATTCTTGACTGTTATGTTATATTTGTTTCAAACAATTGTGATTATACAGCATGAGATACTCAACATAGTTATCGGTATCCAGACAACAAATATACCGTGACATTTCTCACCAATTATTAAATTATTGTTTGCAGATTGCTCGAATAATAATCCCTGTACAGATGTTCAAGTGTGTTCGATAACTTCTGGTGCATTTCAATGCCAAGGTAATGTTTGAATATTTTGTCAACATTCATTATTATTATTATTATTATTATTATTATTATTATTATTATTATTATTATTATTATTATTATTATTAATATTTCCACATTTAAACCCCATTCATATTCTAATTAAACAGATTGTGGGAGTAACGATCCCTGTCAAAATGGAGGATCCTGCTCTGTCATTGGTGGTGCATTTTCTTGTGATTGTACAAGTACTGCCTACATCGGAACCATCTGTGATGAAGGTATTATGTTTTTTCTTTAGAGTTCTGAAATTCATGACTGTTATGTTATATTTGTTTCAAACAATTGTGATTATACTGCATGAGATACTCAACATAGTTATCGGTATCCAGACAACAAATATACCGTGACATTTCTCACCAATTATTAAATAATTGTTTGCAGATTGCTCGAATAATAATCCCTGTACAGATGTTCAAGTGTGTTCGATAACTTCTGGTGCATTTCAATGCCAAGGTAATGTGTGAATATTGTGTCAACATTCATTATTATTATTATTATTATTATTATTATTATTATTATTATTATTATTATTATTATTATTATTATTATTATTATTATTATTAATAATATTTCCACATTTAAACCCCATTCATATTCTAATTAAACAGATTGTGGGAGTAACGATCCCTGTCAAAATGGAGGATCCTGCTCTGTCATTGGTGGTGCATTTTCTTGTGATTGTACAAGTACTGCCTACATCGGAACCATCTGTGATGAAGGTATTATGTTTTTTCTTTAGAGTTCTGAAATTCTTGACTGCTATGTTATATTTGTTTCAAACAATTGTGATTATACTGCATGAGATACTCAACATAGTTATCGGTATCCAGCCAACAAATATACCGTGACATTTCTCACCAATTAGTAAATTATTGTTTGCAGATTGCTCGAATAATAATCCCTGTACAGATGTTCAAGTGTGTTCGATAACTTCTGGTGCATTTCAATGCCAAGGTAATGTGTGAATATTGTGTCAACATTCATTATTATTATTATTATTATTATTATTATTATTATTATTATTATTATTATTATTATTATTATTATTATTATTATTATTATTATTATTATTATTATTATTATTATTATTAATATTTCCACATTTAAACCCCATTCATATTCTAATTAAACAGATTGTGGGAGTAACGATCCCTGTCAAAATGGAGGATCCTGCTCTGTCATTGGTGGTGCATTTTCTTGTGATTGTACAAGTACTGCCTACATCGGAACCATCTGTGATGGTATTATGTTTTTTCTTTAGAGTTCTGAAATTCTTGACTGTTATGTTATATTTGTTTCAAACAGTTGTGATTATACTGCATGAGATACTCAACATAGTTATCGGTATCCAGACAACAAATATACCGTGACATTTCTCACCAATTATTAAATTATTGTTTGCAGATTGCTCGAATAATAATCCCTGTACAGATGTTCAAGTGTGTTCGATAACTTCTGGTGCATTTCAATGCCAAGGTAATGTTTGAATATTTTGTAAACATTCATTATTATTATTATTATTATTATTATTATTATTATTATTATTATTATTATTATTATTATTATTATTAATAATATTTCCACATTTAAACCCCATTCATATTCTAATTAAACAGATTGTGGGAGTAACGATCCCTGTCAAAATGGAGGATCCTGCTCTGTCATTGGTGGTGCATTTTCTTGTGATTGTACAAGTACTGCCTACATCGGAACCATCTGTGATGAAGGTATTATGTTTTTTCTTTAGAGTTCTGAAATTCTTGACTGTTATGTTATATTTGTTTCAAACAATTGTGATTATACTGCATGAGATACTCAACATAGTTATCGGTATCCAGACAACAAATATACCGTGACATTTCTCACCAATTATTAAATTATTGTTTGCAGATTGCTCGAATAATAATCCCTGTACAGATGTTCAAGTGTGTTCGATAACTTCTGGTGCATTTCAATGCCAAGGTAATGTTTGAATATTTTGTAAACATTCATTATTATTATTATTATTATTATTATTATTATTATTATTATTATTATTAATATTATTATTATTATTAAGATTAATAATATTTCCACATTTAAACCCCATTCATATTCTAATTAAACAGATTGTGGAAGTAACGATCCCTGTCAAAATGGAGGATCCTGCTCTGTCATTGGTGGTGCATTTTCTTGTGATTGTACAAGTACTGCCTACATCGGAACCATCTGTGATGAAGGTATTATGTTTTTTCTTTAGAGTTCTGAAATTCTTGACTGTTATGTTATATTTGTTTCAAACAATTGTGATTATACTGCATGAGATACTCAACATAGTTATCGGTATCCAGACAACAAATATACCGTGACATTTCTCACCAATTATTAAATTATTGTTTGCAGATTGCTCGAATAATAATCCCTGTACAGATGTTCAAGTGTGTTCGATAACTTCTGGTGCATTTCAATGCCAAGGTAATGTTTGAATATTTTGTCAACATTCATTATTATTATTATTATTATTATTATTATTATTATTATTATTATTATTATTATTATTATTATTATTATTATTATTATTATTATTATTATTATTAATATTTCCACATTTAAACCCCATTCATATTCTAATTAAACAGATTGTGGGAGTAACGATCCCTGTCAAAATGGAGGATCCTGCTCTGTCATTGGTGGTGCATTTTCTTGTGATTGTACAAGTACTGCCTACATCGGAACCATCTGTGATGAAGGTATTATGTTTTTTCTTTAGAGTTATGAAATTCTTGACTGTTATGTTATATTTGTTTCAAACAATTGTGATTATACTGCATGAGAGACTCAACATAGTTATCGGTATCCAGACAACAAATATACCGTGACATTTCTCACCAATTATTAAATTATTGTTTGCAGATTGCTCGAATAATAATCCCTGTACAGATGTTCAAGTGTGTTCGACAACTTCTGGTGCATTTCAATGCCAAGGTAATGTTTGAATATTTTGTAAACATTCATTATTATTATTATTATTATTATTATTATTATTATTATTATTATTATTATTATTATTATTATTATTATTATTATTATTATTATTATTATTATTATTAATATTATTATTATTATTAATATTAATAATATTTCCACATTTAAACCCCATTCATATTCTAATTAAACAGATTGTGGAAGTAACGATCCCTGTCAAAATGGAGGATCCTGCTCTGTCATTGGTGGTGCATTTTCTTGTGATTGTACCAGTACTGCCTACATCGGAACCATCTGTGATGAAGGTATTATGTTTTTTCTTTAGAGTTCTGAAATTCTTGACTGTTATGTTATATTTGTTTCAAACAATTGTGATTATACTGCATGAGATACTCAACATAGTTATCGGTATCCAGACAACAAATATACCGTGACATTTCTCACCAATTATTAAATTATTGTTTGCAGATTGCTCGAATAATAATCCCTGTACAGATGTTCAAGTGTGTTCGATAACTTCTGGTGCATTTCAATGCCAAGGTAATGTTTGAATATTTTGTTAACATTCATTATTATTATTATTATTATTATTATTATTATTATTATTATTTCCACATTTAAACCCCATTCATATTCTAATTAAACAGATTGTGGAAGTAACGATCCCTGTCAAAATGGAGGATCCTGCTCTGTCATTGGTGGTGCATTTTCTTGTGATTGTACAAGTACTGCCTACATCGGAACCATCTGTGATGAAGGTATTATGTTTTTTCTTTAGAGTTCTGAAATTCTTGACTGCTATGTTATATTTGTTTCAAACAATTGTGATTATACTGCATGATATACTCAACATAGTTATCGGTATCCAGCCAACAAATATACCGTGACATTTCTCACCAATTAGTAAATTATTGTTTGCAGATTGCTCGAATAATAATCCCTGTACAGATGTTCAAGTGTGTTCGATAACTTCTGGTGCATTTCAATGCCAAGGTAATGTGTGAATATTTTGTAAACATTCATTATTATTATTATTATTATTATTATTATTATTATTATTATTATTATTATTATTATTATTATTATTATTATTATTATTATTATTAATATTAATAATATTTCCACATTTAAACTCCATTCATATTCTAATTAAACAGATTGTGGAAGTAACGATCCCTGTCAAAATGGAGGATCCTGCTCTGTCATTGGTGGTGCATTTTCGTGTGATTGTACAAGTACTGCCTACATCGGAACCATCTGTGATGAAGGTATTATGTTTTTTCTTTAGAGTTCTGAAATTCTTGACTGTTATGTTATATTTGTTTCAAACAATTGTGATTATACTGCATGAGATACTCAACATAGTTATCGGTATCCAGACAACAAATATACCGTGACATTTCTCACCAATTATTAAATTATTGTTTGCAGATTGCTCGAATAATAATCCCTGTACAGATGTTCAAGTGTGTTCGATAACTTCTGGTGCATTTCAATGCCAAGGTAATGTTTGAATATTTTGTCAACATTCATTATTATTATTATTATTATTATTATTATTATTATTATTATTATTATTATTATTATTATTATTATTATTATTATTATTATTATTATTATTATTATTATTAATATTTCCACATTTAAACCCCATTCATATTCTAATTAAACAGATTGTGGGAGTAACGATCCCTGTCAAAATGGAGGATCCTGCTCTGTCATTGGTGGTGCATTTTCTTGTGATTGTACAAGTACTGCCTACATCGGAACCATCTGTGATGAAGGTATTATGTTTTTTCTTTAGAGTTATGAAATTCTTGACTGTTATGTTATATTTGTTTCAAACAATTGTGATTATACTGCATGAGAGACTCAACATAGTTATCGGTATCCAGACAACAAATATACCGTGACATTTCTCACCAATTATTAAATTATTGTTTGCAGATTGCTCGAATAATAATCCCTGTACAGATGTTCAAGTGTGTTCGACAACTTCTGGTGCATTTCAATGCCAAGGTAATGTTTGAATATTTTGTAAACATTCATTATTATTATTATTATTATTATTATTATTATTATTATTATTATTATTATTATTATTATTATTATTATTATTATTATTATTATTATTATTATTATTATTAATATTATTATTATTATTAATATTAATAATATTTCCACATTTAAACCCCATTCATATTCTAATTAAACAGATTGTGGAAGTAACGATCCCTGTCAAAATGGAGGATCCTGCTCTGTCATTGGTGGTGCATTTTCTTGTGATTGTACCAGTACTGCCTACATCGGAACCATCTGTGATGAAGGTATTATGTTTTTTCTTTAGAGTTCTGAAATTCTTGACTGTTATGTTATATTTGTTTCAAACAATTGTGATTATACTGCATGAGATACTCAACATAGTTATCGGTATCCAGACAACAAATATACCGTGACATTTCTCACCAATTATTAAATTATTGTTTGCAGATTGCTCGAATAATAATCCCTGTACAGATGTTCAAGTGTGTTCGATAACTTCTGGTGCATTTCAATGCCAAGGTAATGTTTGAATATTTTGTTAACATTCATTATTATTATTATTATTATTATTATTATTATTATTATTATTATTTCCACATTTAAACCCCATTCATATTCTAATTAAACAGATTGTGGAAGTAACGATCCCTGTCAAAATGGAGGATCCTGCTCTGTCATTGGTGGTGCATTTTCTTGTGATTGTACAAGTACTGCCTACATCGGAACCATCTGTGATGAAGGTATTATGTTTTTTCTTTAGAGTTCTGAAATTCTTGACTGCTATGTTATATTTGTTTCAAACAATTGTGATTATACTGCATGATATACTCAACATAGTTATCGGTATCCAGCCAACAAATATACCGTGACATTTCTCACCAATTAGTAAATTATTGTTTGCAGATTGCTCGAATAATAATCCCTGTACAGATGTTCAAGTGTGTTCGATAACTTCTGGTGCATTTCAATGCCAAGGTAATGTGTGAATATTTTGTAAACATTCATTATTATTATTATTATTATTATTATTATTATTATTATTATTATTATTATTATTATTATTATTATTATTATTATTAATATTAATAATATTTCCACATTTAAACTCCATTCATATTCTAATTAAACAGATTGTGGAAGTAACGATCCCTGTCAAAATGGAGGATCCTGCTCTGTCATTGGTGGTGCATTTTCGTGTGATTGTACAAGTACTGCCTACATCGGAACCATCTGTGATGAAGGTATTATGTTTTTTCTTTAGAGTTCTGAAATTCTTGACTGTTATGTTATATTTGTTTCAAACAATTGTGATTATACTGCATGAGATACTCAACATAGTTATCGGTATCCAGACAACAAATATACCGTGACATTTCTCACCAATTATTAAATTATTGTTTGCAGATTGCTCGAATAATAATCCCTGTACAGATGTTCAAGTGTGTTCGATAACTTCTGGTGCATTTCAATGCCAAGGTAATGTTTGAATATTTTGTCAACATTCATTATTATTATTATTATTATTATTATTATTATTATTATTATTATTATTATTATTATTATTATTATTATTATTATTATTATTATTATTAATATTTCCACATTTAAACCCCATTCATATTCTAATTAAACAGATTGTGGGAGTAACGATCCCTGTCAAAATGGAGGATCCTGCTCTGTCATTGGTGGTGCATTTTCTTGTGATTGTACAAGTACTGCCTACATCGGAACCATCTGTGATGAAGGTATTATGTTTTTTCTTTAGAGTTATGAAATTCTTGACTGTTATGTTATATTTGTTTCAAACAATTGTGATTATACTGCATGAGAGACTCAACATAGTTATCGGTATCCAGACAACAAATATACCGTGACATTTCTCACCAATTATTAAATTATTGTTTGCAGATTGCTCGAATAATAATCCCTGTACAGATGTTCAAGTGTGTTCGACAACTTCTGGTGCATTTCAATGCCAAGGTAATGTTTGAATATTTTGTAAACATTCATTATTATTATTATTATTATTATTATTATTATTATTATTATTATTATTATTATTATTATTATTATTATTATTATTATTATTATTATTATTATTAATATTATTATTATTATTAATATTAATAATATTTCCACATTTAAACCCCATTCATATTCTAATTAAACAGATTGTGGAAGTAACGATCCCTGTCAAAATGGAGGATCCTGCTCTGTCATTGGTGGTGCATTTTCTTGTGATTGTACCAGTACTGCCTACATCGGAACCATCTGTGATGAAGGTATTATGTTTTTTCTTTAGAGTTCTGAAATTCTTGACTGTTATGTTATATTTGTTTCAAACAATTGTGATTATACTGCATGAGATACTCAACATAGTTATCGGTATCCAGACAACAAATATACCGTGACATTTCTCACCAATTATTAAATTATTGTTTGCAGATTGCTCGAATAATAATCCCTGTACAGATGTTCAAGT
Source organism: Saccoglossus kowalevskii (assembly GCF_978046115.1). Classification (NCBI taxonomy): domain Eukaryota; kingdom Metazoa; phylum Hemichordata; class Enteropneusta; family Harrimaniidae; genus Saccoglossus; species Saccoglossus kowalevskii. The sequence continues at coordinate 31,876,179 of NC_140652.1, forward strand.
GTGTTCGATAACTTCTGGTGCATTTCAATGCCAAGGTAATGTTTGAATATTTTGTTAACATTCATTATTATTATTATTATTATTATTATTATTATTATTATTATTATTTCCACATTTAAACCCCATTCATATTCTAATTAAACAGATTGTGGAAGTAACGATCCCTGTCAAAATGGAGGATCCTGCTCTGTCATTGGTGGTGCATTTTCTTGTGATTGTACAAGTACTGCCTACATCGGAACCATCTGTGATGAAGGTATTATGTTTTTTCTTTAGAGTTCTGAAATTCTTGACTGCTATGTTATATTTGTTTCAAACAATTGTGATTATACTGCATGATATACTCAACATAGTTATCGGTATCCAGCCAACAAATATACCGTGACATTTCTCACCAATTAGTAAATTATTGTTTGCAGATTGCTCGAATAATAATCCCTGTACAGATGTTCAAGTGTGTTCGATAACTTCTGGTGCATTTCAATGCCAAGGTAATGTGTGAATATTTTGTAAACATTCATTATTATTATTATTATTATTATTATTATTATTATTATTATTATTATTATTATTATTATTATTATTATTATTATTATTATTATTATTAATATTAATAATATTTCCACATTTAAACTCCATTCATATTCTAATTAAACAGATTGTGGAAGTAACGATCCCTGTCAAAATGGAGGATCCTGCTCTGTCATTGGTGGTGCATTTTCGTGTGATTGTACAAGTACTGCCTACATCGGAACCATCTGTGATGAAGGTATTATGTTTTTTCTTTAGAGTTCTGAAATTCTTGACTGTTATGTTATATTTGTTTCAAACAATTGTGATTATACTGCATGAGATACTCAACATAGTTATCGGTATCCAGACAACAAATATACCGTGACATTTCTCACCAATTATTAAATTATTGTTTGCAGATTGCTCGAATAATAATCCCTGTACAGATGTTCAAGTGTGTTCGATAACTTCTGGTGCATTTCAATGCCAAGGTAATGTTTGAATATTTTGTCAACATTCATTATTATTATTATTATTATTATTATTATTATTATTATTATTATTATTATTATTATTATTATTATTATTATTATTATTATTATTATTATTATTATTATTATTATTATTAATATTTCCACATTTAAACCCCATTCATATTCTAATTAAACAGATTGTGGGAGTAACGATCCCTGTCAAAATGGAGGATCCTGCTCTGTCATTGGTGGTGCATTTTCTTGTGATTGTACAAGTACTGCCTACATCGGAACCATCTGTGATGAAGGTATTATGTTTTTTCTTTAGAGTTATGAAATTCTTGACTGTTATGTTATATTTGTTTCAAACAATTGTGATTATACTGCATGAGAGACTCAACATAGTTATCGGTATCCAGACAACAAATATACCGTGACATTTCTCACCAATTATTAAATTATTGTTTGCAGATTGCTCGAATAATAATCCCTGTACAGATGTTCAAGTGTGTTCGACAACTTCTGGTGCATTTCAATGCCAAGGTAATGTTTGAATATTTTGTAAACATTCATTATTATTATTATTATTATTATTATTATTATTATTATTATTATTATTATTATTATTATTATTATTATTATTATTATTATTATTATTATTATTATTAATATTATTATTATTATTAATATTAATAATATTTCCACATTTAAACCCCATTCATATTCTAATTAAACAGATTGTGGAAGTAACGATCCCTGTCAAAATGGAGGATCCTGCTCTGTCATTGGTGGTGCATTTTCTTGTGATTGTACCAGTACTGCCTACATCGGAACCATCTGTGATGAAGGTATTATGTTTTTTCTTTAGAGTTCTGAAATTCTTGACTGTTATGTTATATTTGTTTCAAACAATTGTGATTATACTGCATGAGATACTCAACATAGTTATCGGTATCCAGACAACAAATATACCGTGACATTTCTCACCAATTATTAAATTATTGTTTGCAGATTGCTCGAATAATAATCCCTGTACAGATGTTCAAGTGTGTTCGATAACTTCTGGTGCATTTCAATGCCAAGGTAATGTTTGAATATTTTGTTAACATTCATTATTATTATTATTATTATTATTATTATTATTATTATTATTTCCACATTTAAACCCCATTCATATTCTAATTAAACAGATTGTGGAAGTAACGATCCCTGTCAAAATGGAGGATCCTGCTCTGTCATTGGTGGTGCATTTTCTTGTGATTGTACAAGTACTGCCTACATCGGAACCATCTGTGATGAAGGTATTATGTTTTTTCTTTAGAGTTCTGAAATTCTTGACTGCTATGTTATATTTGTTTCAAACAATTGTGATTATACTGCATG
>NC_140652.1:31908547-31911047 GCF_978046115.1 Saccoglossus kowalevskii
TCTTTAGAGTTCTGAAATTCTTGACTGCTATGTTATATTTGTTTCAAACAATTGTGATTATACTGCATGAGATACTCAACATAGTTGTCGGTATCCAGCCAACAAATATACCGTGACATTTCTAACCAATTAGTAAATTATTGTTTGCAGATTGCTCGAATAATAATCCCTGTACAGATGTTCAAGTGTGTTCGATAACTTCTGGTGCATTTCAATGCCAAGGTAATGTTTGAATATTGTGTCAACATTCATTATTATTATTATTATTATTATTATTATTATTATTATTATTATTATTATTATTATTATTATTAATATTTCCACATTTAAACCCCATTCATATTCTAATTAAACAGATTGTGGGAGTAACGATCCATGTCAAAATGGAGGATCCTGCTCTGTCATTGATGGTGCATTTTCTTGTGATTGTACAAGTACTGCCTACATCGGAACCATCTGTGATGAAGGTATTACGTTTTTTATTAGAGTTCTGAAATTCTTGACTGCTATGTTATATTTGTTTCAAACAATTGCGATTATACTGCATGAGATACTCAACATAGTTATCGGTATCCAGCCAACAAATATACCGTGACATTACTCACCAATGAGTAAATTATTGTTTGCAGATTGCTCGGATAATAATCCCTGTACAGACGTTCAAGTGTGTTCGATAACTTTTGGTGCATTTCAATGCCAAGGTAATGTTTAAATATTGTGTCAACATTCATTATTATTATTATTATTATTATTATTATTATTATTATTATTAATATTTCCACATTTAAACCCCATTCATATTCTAATTAAACAGATTGTGGGAGTAACGATCCCTGTCAAAATGGAGGATCCTGCTCTGTCATTGTTGGTGCATTTTCTTGTGATTGTACAAGTACTGCCTACATCGGAACCATTTGTGATGAAGGTATTATGTTTTTTTTAGAGTTCTGAAATTCTTGACTGTTATGTTATATTTGTTTCAAACAATTGTGATTATACTGCATGAGATACTCAACATAGTTATCGGTATCCAGCCAACAAAAATACCGTGACATTTCTCACCAATTAGTAAATTATTGTTGCAGATTGCTCGAATAATAATCCCTGTACAGATGTTCAAGTGTGTTCGATAACTTCTGGTGCATTTCAATGCCAAGGTAATGTTTGAATATTGTGTCAACATTCATTATTATTATTATTATTATTATTATTATTATTATTTCCACATTTAAAGCCCATTTATATTCTAATTAAACAGATTGTGGGAGTAACGATCCCTGTCAAAATGGAGGATCCTGCTCTGTCATTGGTGGTGCATTTTCTTGTGATTGTACAAGTACTGCCTACATCGGAACCATCTGTGATGAAGGTATTACGTTTTTTATTAGAGTTCTGAAATTCTTGACTGCTATGTTATATTTGTTTCAAACAATTGTGATTATACTGCATGAGATACTCAACATAGTTATCGGTATCCAGCCAACAAAAATACCGTGACATTTCTCACCAATTAGTAAATTATTGTTGCAGATTGCTCGAATAATAATCCCTGTACAGATGTTCAAGTGTGTTCGATAACTTCTGGTGCATTTCAATGCCAAGGTAATGTTTGAATATTGTGTCAACATTCATTATTATTATTATTATTATTATTATTATTATTATTTCCACATTTAAAGCCCATTTATATTCTAATTAAACAGATTGTGGGAGTAACGATCCCTGTCAAAATGGAGGATCCTGCTCTGTCATTGGTGGTGCATTTTCTTGTGATTGTACAAGTACTGCCTACATCGGAACCATCTGTGATGAAGGTATTACGTTTTTTATTAGAGTTCTGAAATTCTTGACTGCTATGTTATATTTGTTTCAAACAATTGTGATTATACTGCATGAGATACTCAACATAGTTATCGGTATAGACAACAAATATACCGTGACATTTCTCACCAATGAGTAAATTATTGTTTGCAGATTGCTCGAATAATAATCCCTGTACAGATGTTCAAGTGTGTTCGATAACTTCTGGTGCATTTCAATGCCAAGGTAATGTTTGAATATTTTGTAAACATTCATTATTATTATTATTATTATTATTATTATTATTATTATTATTATTATTATTATTATTATTATTATTATTATTATTATTTCCACATTTAAACCCCATTTATATTCTAATTAAACAGATTGTGGGAGTAACGATCCCTGTCAAAATGGAGGATCCTGCTCTGTCATTGGTGGTGCATTTTCTTGTGATTGTACAAGTACTGGTACTGCCTACATCGGAACCATCTGTGATGAAGGTATTATGTTTTTTCCTTAGAGTTCTGAAATTCTTGACTGCTATGTTATATTTGTTTCAAACAATTGTGATTATACTGCATGTGATACTCAACATAGTTGTCGATATCCAGCCAACAAATATACCGTGACATTTCTCACCAATTAGTAAATTATTGTTTGCAGATTGCTCGAATAATAATCCCTGTACAGATGT